>NC_056433.1:46689379-46704379 GCF_018296145.1 Oncorhynchus tshawytscha | reverse complement strand
TGGCTCTTGTTGATGTCCAGTTGGCTTGCTTTTTTGGTTTGTTTGTGGTTACCGAGACGCGCGCGTGTGTGTGTGTTGGGACAAGTGTGACACGTCAACAAGCTGCTGAAGTCTTGTCTGGTGTGTGTGTGGCCCTTTCACCACGGTGGGGACAGTGTTATAATTAGCCGTAGCTCGTGAAAGTGCATCCCGCGGAACGGCCTGCCATCCATTTCCCAGGTAACCCACGTCAGGTCTCAGGAACACGTCACTCACATGGCCGCCTCGCCGGGGCTTCAATAGCTAAGTGTCAGAGGGAGGGAGTGTGTGCGCGTCTCTGCGTGTGTGTATTTTGTCTGCTTGGGAGTGTGTGAAGGGGGTTAAGCAATGCGCTGAGCTGTATGTCTCAACTGATTGTTCAAGGAAGAAGTTGTTTCATCAATTAACATGTCCAGAAGAAGACTTACTCAATCCACATATTTCATAGGTTAAAGTTCGGGAGCGTAATCGCATTTCATTGTATTTAAACATTACCTACACCCGCTTCCTGATATGTCTCCACCTATCAGAGAAGGCGTTGTGGAGCAGACATGACTCTGCACGTTGTTGTCCTTGGCATTGATAAGGCCGTCTGTATTCACGGCTGAACCTGCCCTGCTTGTCCACTCGGGTAAAGGACCTTTCTCCATTATAGCCTGTCTGGCTGCTGTGCATGCCCACTTGCACACCCTGAGTTGGGGCGAAGCAGGGATAGCTTGGGCCTGATTGATGCTTGCCGGAGAAGAGACCTCGGAAGCAAGGGAGACGGATGGACAGCAGAGAAAGACGAGGAGGGGGGCGGATGCTCGATACAGAATCGCCTGCCTGCCAGCCAGCAGGCTTGTCAATTTGTCAGAGGCAGGAGAGAGCAAAGGAGAGAGGGGGGATGGAGAGAGACGGAGGGAGAGAAGCGGCCCCTCTATGTGTAATAACGCCTCGGAATGGGGAAAGTGCTGAGTACAGCCCAGCTCTGATTCCACCTGACAGAATCTTTTTAAGTGTTCATTACTCACTCTCAGACTTCAGGCCCTTCACACACACACACACAAGCAAGAAAACACACAAGCAAGTGCACACAGTTGCATTCCCACACACACACACACACACACACACACACACACACACACACACACACACACACACACACACACACACACACACACGCAATCTCTCTCTCAGTCCAGATGTTTTGCCTCCCAGTCTCAGCCCCTATACCCACTTTCTCCTATTCATTCTCTCTATCTCCCTCTCTACCTCTCTTTCCCTCTTCTCTATCTCACTTCACGCATACCTCTATGAATCTCTATCTCTTCTTGAATCACGTGCACCCTGAGCTTCCTGGGCAAACGACCCCATTCCCTAGCACATGAAGAAGACTCTAGTCTACAATAGCTGCCTGCACACTGAACTTACTGTTACAGCAGAAACCCTTTGAATATGATCCTGGCCATTAGCACACAAATCAACCTGTTGACTCCAGCCCAAGTCTGAGCCTCCTGCCCTTTCCAGACCCTCCAGCCTCTCCTATTGCTTGGTCTATGCTACCCTATTGGAGAGGGACCAGCCCAGCGGGCCTCTGAAGCTAGCTAGCTAGCCGCCGCCGCTAACACCACTTCAAAGGACCAGGTACAGTAATGAATGGGCAGAATTGTTCTCCGAAAGTTCTCCCCCTCAAAGAGCACGGCCAACGTTTGGTCTGACCCCTCCCCTGTCTTTCATCTCTCTGCTTCACACAGCCCATGGGATCATGGTGTTTATGGTTCTGATGGCCCATGCGTGGTGCAATTGGTCACAAACCTCCTCGGGATTTGAAAAGGGCGACTCGTCTTTGGTGGCCACCCAAACGTCAGATGTTTTTTCCCATGCTTGACTGCCGCTCTCTCTCTCTAGAAGTTGTGGTTACTGTTGTTCGTGTTGTTTATGAGGCTGGGGCTTCAAATATATATATATATATATATATATGCACTTCCAGTGGCTTTAGAGAAGGTGTTTGAGATCAAAGTAGACATTCAGCAATATGTCTGATAAGACTTGCGTTTCAATTGAATTGATAGGTCTTTATATGGTGAACAAGTGTGTATCTGAGGGATGAATGCTGTGTGCTTCTCAGCCATTGTGGAGCTTCTAATTGAGTGAAAGTGTATGTTGAATGTGGGTTTGTAGACCTGTGTTTGTTCGTCTGTGTGCCCTCTTGTTTCTTGATCGCTGGGAGACTTTGTATGGTGTCAGTATGACCTGGTCTCTTTGTGTTGAAAGCAGCCAACCCTCTCCTCTTGATGTTCTCTAAACTGTGACTGTGTGTCCATCCTCCAACCTGCCCCCACCCCAGAGAAGTTTCCCCTAACTGGTCCAAGAGCAGATATTATTTACCCCCCAAATGACTAAGGTTACGATTGGGGGCTGTGCAAACTGATCCTATATATAATACACACACACACACACCCGTTAACCCAAATGCATAGGCTCAAATCCTAACTGTATACACATCAAACACAAACATATATATATATATATATATATATATATATATATATTGGACCATATATATGGTTAGGGTCTACTTCTACCTTAAGTCCTTCCCTTTCCAACTCAGTTTGATCAAACAGCCTTCCCCAAACACCCTTCTTTATCCAACGGAGGGCAATTACTAGTCAGTCCTTCCATCTCTTTCTTTATCTTCCTCTCTCACTGCCTGAAAGGGGAAAGGAGTCTGCGAGTCATGGAGACTTCTCTGTCATTTAGGGCTAGATTGACACACACACTTTTTACACACAGACCTCTGTCCATTGACACAGACCCATCTAGAGACTTCAGAGCCCAACTCCAATGCTTTCAAGACGAGCTAGAAAAAGGCCAAATCCAGCTCTGCTTGGTGCATGATCTTTTCGGAATGTCGGAAGGAATGTTTAATTCTTCCATAACAAAAATGAGAGGCATTACAATTATTAAGAAAGCTTTATTCTTAGACTAATATTTTAAAAGCCATTTAGTGTTTATCAGGGGCATTAGTTTTACCTTGTATGGTGTACAGAGTTTGCATAATTTAGACCATTCCATTGGTGCATCTGGCAAGGTAAAACGAAAGCATCCAGTGTGGTTGGGGTGTGGTCAGATAGAGCTTTGATTGGCTGTGGTGCACAACCAATTACAGTAGAGACTGAATATGAACCATACAAATAACATTATCATGCATGGTCTCTCTATTGACTATTCTCTTTGGCTTAAACTCTTGTGGAAAATGCTATCTGAGCCCATTGCTCACATTAACCCAGCAAAGCCCCAGACACACTGGACAGGACTGTGTGACCATGCTGTGTGCTTTGCCACTAGGACCTTACCTGTCTACTATACCATCTATTCCTCCTTCCCCTATTTTTACCATTCCCACATCTCTCTCTTAACCCTAAACCCCCATCAGTCCACGGATAAGGCATGTCTATTCGTTCTATATATTTTTGGGCCCATTTTCTGGTATGGAAATGATATCATTCATTTATTAACAACGAACCTCAACTCGATAAAAATAAAATAAAATCTACATTTTCTAATTAGTGCTGTCTCCTGGAATTTCATAAACTTTCCTCTAAAAACTTTAACTGAATAGGCAAAGAGGTCCTTACAAAATGGCAATCAATGCACACGTATGTGCCTCTGAGCTATGCTTCTCAAAAGTTATACAGTAACTTAGCTTCTGTATCTTCATCAAATCCCTAACATTGTTAGATGGATTAACATTGAGGACCCTGCAAACAACAAAGGTGAGGATTTTTGGAAATATCTTAAAAAATAATAATTGCGACGAAAGGCACAAAACTATCTGTATTCCCCTTTAAAGACCGGCCTCCACTCGTACAGTAGCCTATGCTGCGCTACATTGGGCCCTGACCACTCCTCTTTCCTCCCCCAACCCCTAGTCTGGCCCCCATGCCTCGCCAACCCCCCTTCCTCCACACTCTCTCACCTGTGAACCCAGCCTGTGAGTCTCCGTGCCCTTTCCTTATTAAATGTCACTTATCAATCATTCTTGCCAGGGATGCCATCGCCCACCACATTAAAGAAGTCAGAGAAGTGTGGTTTCAGCAGCCCTGTCGTGCCTTCGCAGACCACCTCCTCCCCCCGAACGGCATTCACACACCATCATCGGCCTGTCATTACAGGACCTAGAGGTGAGGTCCCCCCACCCCCAACCGTGTCATCCCTGGCTCTCCCTAGTTCACCACCTATAGCTGCCTACTCCCCTCTGTCAGATAAGGGCTGTAGAGAGATAGAGACAAAGCAGAGTGCTCCTTGTGGCTGGTTCTGCTGTGTGTGTGGCTCTGCTCAAACTTAAGTGTTAGTGTTGCTACTGTAAGTGTGTTGTACAGCAGTGTTTCCCATCACCGGTCCTGGAGGACCCCCAACCGTACATATTTTTGTTGTGGCCCCAGACAAGCACACCTGATTCTACTTGTCAACTAATCATCAAGCCCTTGACTGGTTGAATCAGGTGTTTTTGTCTGGGGCTTCAACAAAAATGTGTGCTGTTGGGGATACTTGAGGACCGGAAGTTGGGACACACTGTTGTTCAGTTTCTGCTTTGTGGGTTTGAGTGCGAGATCCCATCCCCCTTTCACACTTGGTGATTAGTTCCGTGTGCACGTGCGTGTTTGTGTGTGTCTGTTTTTGTGCGTGCATGTATGGCCGGCTGTGGGTTTAGCTGGGAATGGTCATGTCAGAACACGAGTTCATATTTTTACTGTGAGTGTAATCCACAGATGACCTCACCAAGGCAAGCTGCTTTCCCTTTGGCCGGTTTGGTTTATATTTGGTTTGGTTTATATATGGTTTGGTTTATATATGGTTTGGTTTATATATGGTTTGGTTTATATTTGGTTTGGTTTATATTTGGTTTGGTTTATATATGGTTTGGTTTATATATGGTTTGGTTTATATTTGGTTTGGTTTATATATGGTTTGGTTTATATATGGTTTGGTTTATATTTGGTTTGGTTTATATATGGTTTGGTTTATATTTGGTTTGGTTTATATATGGTTTGGTTTATATATGGTTTGGTTTATATATGGTTTGGTTTATATATGGTTTGGTTTATATATGGTTTATATTTGGTTTATATATTATGACTTATTACCATATAGCCATAAATGTAGACCACACAGGTTTATACGATATGAATGTTTCAGGAGACCAGTAACTAACATTGAAATGAGTAATCGTCATAGATCATTAGCTGTAAGTGCTACTTTCTGAACTATTATCCAAGTATTAGGACGGGTCCTAAATGGCATAGGGCCATAGGGCTCTGGTCCAAGTAGTGACCTTTAAAGGGAATCGGGTTCCGTTTGAGGGACAGCGTTACAGTATAGTGTGGTTATCCGGGAGCTTTGTTTCCTGTCCTGGCCACCAGCAGTATTTGCTTTAGCGAGGCAATGCTTTCATATGCTCTGGCAATGCTTTTTGTTTGAGGGGGAAAATATGGGTCATCCAAACATTGTTTTGCACTCTGTTGCTTTGTCCAGGCTAGTGTTCTTGCAGTTTGAGAAATGGGTTGAGGAACGTGTAGTCCTATAGTGTTCGTATAGCTTTTCTTTTTTTAAATTCGCCATTTTATTTATTCTTATTTTTCAAACGGTCTCCCCTTTTGTTTGTGCTCACTGCTGAGCTCGGTGCAGATAACTGTGTCCGTCGGTTAATGTGGAACACGTTAGGAAGACCATCCATAGACAGTGAAGTGAGCACTTTGAGCTCTTTGTGTTGTCAAGCAGCTAGCTAGCTTGTCGTCACTGTCTGTCTGAGAGAAGGTAGTCGTCACAAGCACACACACACACCACTGTTTTGTTGATGTCTTCCATCTGCAGTGGTGGGGGATTACTACAGGCTTGATGTCCAAAATATTTTGACCTATAAAAAAAAACGTTAAAACCCACTGGGGCTTAAAGGTTGAGGCTTGGGGGGAATTCATTCGTGTCAGTAAGTAGTATAACTGTCACATTTAGGATGTTGTGTTCTACGCTCACATAAAAGGCCAAAATGGTGGGGTTCATTCATCATCATAAGTCGAGCCGGTTGTCATGTCTCTGTTTGGTTGACTTTAACCGCCCTGTTGTACCGATCTCATCTGTAATTGATTTATCATAGTTGGAGCGCCTTCTTCACGCCCCACGTTCCTTTTGAAACGTTAGCTGAACCCGTTGAGCCGCAAGACGTAGGTGTCGTCACAGGGCGCCACAATTTGGCAAACAAAGACTCGCGAGCCGCACGGTTCGTTAGCTTGACTTCTCGTCTTCAAAAGGGCTATTAAAACGGTCTTCTTTCGTTGTCTCCCTCTGCACTCTCCTCAGCAGCCTCCTCCCACGGGTTCGCACACACACACACACACACACACACACACACACACAGCCACCTGTTGATATATCTCCAAGTGAAAACCACCCTTTTCAGTCATAATAAGGGAGGGATTTTTTTTGTATCTTTTT
Source organism: Oncorhynchus tshawytscha (assembly GCF_018296145.1). Classification (NCBI taxonomy): domain Eukaryota; kingdom Metazoa; phylum Chordata; class Actinopteri; order Salmoniformes; family Salmonidae; genus Oncorhynchus; species Oncorhynchus tshawytscha. The sequence goes on along the minus strand of NC_056433.1, from coordinate 46,697,887 downwards.
TTTTTTTCAGCATCCCTGTGAAACGCTTTCCACACCTTGTAGAGTCCATGCCCTGACAAATTGAGGCTGTTCTGGAACTCAATATTAGGAAGGTGTTTTTAGAGTTTGGTATACTCAGTGTATTACCACTAGAATATTACTAGTATTTTATATATTCCTGCTACCGGTCACTGTTTACAGGTGTTCTTAATGTTTGTACGCTCAGTGTATAATATATTTTTCAACTAGAAGTTGGCAGTGGGGGTAAAATAGAACAAAGTGGTAGGTGGGGGAAGAAAAAGCCACCGAACCAATTCAATTTGCAAAGTGGAACTAATCCGTAGCACTTTTCTATTGGCCATGCAGCACCACATGTAGGCCCAGACCACAATGGAGCCCGCTGCTCCCTCCCTCCCTCCCTCCCTCCCTCCCTCCCTCCCTCCCTCCCTCCCTCCCTCCCTCCCTCCCTCCCTCCCCCTCCCTCCCTCCCCCTCCCTCCCTCCCTCCCTCCCTCCCTCCCTCCCCCTCCCTCCCTCCCTCCCTCCCTCCCTCCCTCCCTCCCTCCCTCCCTCCCTCCCTCCCTCCCTCCCTCCATCTCTCCTCCTCTCCCTCCCTTCATCTCTCCTTCTTTCTCTCCCTCCCTCCATCTCTCCTTCTTTCCCTCCCTCCATCTCCCGCCAGCTGTCTGAAGCCTTAGCCAGCTTCCTGTCTTGTTCCCTCCCCTCCCACGTCATGATAATTTACATATTTGACCCGGGGGGGGGGCAATGCCCCTGGACCCCCTCCAGATTAGCTACAGGCCCACCCACTGGGCGCGTGTGGGGAGGACCTGCTGTCCATCCAGCCCCAACTTTCATCTCTCCTCCATAATGACGCGTTAAAGTCACAGCTAACAGGCCTCGCTTAGAGCCCCAGTGAAAGGCCCTCAGAGACCCTGCTGGGGATGCTGTACCCTACCTCCTCGCCCTCCCCTCCAAGCTACAGCTAGTCCCCTCGGAGTTGAATGGATGAGGATGGGGGCACGGGGCTACAGAGCCCATAGTTAGCGTACTAGCAGGCTAGCAGCATATCAGCTGCTTCAACATATTTGATATCCTCCCCATTGTCCCAACAATGTGGCGTTAGTACACCTTCAGCACAATGTGACGCATCGCTCACGAGGCGAAGCCCAAATAAACCCCGGAGAGGGAGAGAAGAGAAGAGGGAGCTTATTCAGGGAGTTATGAGCTGTGCTGTGTCTGCTGTCAGGAATACATCCTTCTCTGTAGCAGTGGCAGGTTACTCCACCCACCCCTCTAACAGGCCTTAACACTGTTACCCCAATTTCTCCTTTACCACCTGTGGAGTCTTTTCAAATCAGCAGTGTCATAACAGGACGAATGCTCACTAACAGGGCTGTAGAGACGTGTGCACAAAATTAGAGAGAAATAAGCTTTTTGTGCGTATGGAACATTTCCGGGATCTTTTATTTCAGCTCACGAAACATTTTTGTTCCGTATGGACAATTCAGATATGAGGTGATTGATGGGAATGACAAGAAGTATTGACAGGGCTCCTCTAACCCGTTTTAAAGCAGACTGAATGTTGCGCTGACGAGGTAATGGTGAGTACAGCATTCAGTCGGGTTTTAACCAGGCTAGCGGTCCCCCAGGATCGGTAGTGTGACCCCCGGATGTCAAAATAGAACTAAATGCAAAGATGGGTTTAAGCGGTAGAGTAGCAGCCCCCCTCCGCATGCTAAAAGCCTTTTTGGGCTCATTAGTTGATAAGCTGGGACATGGGCGCAAAACTTAGTTTACTCACAACTTCTCCTCTGGAAAATATTCATCAGAGCATAAATGAGGAACATAACATGTGAGCAAGGCTATTAAAGTAATTGGAAATCGTTCTCGAACACTTAAGTTTAGTCTCCCCCAGAAATAAATAATGATTCCTAATTGACGCTGGCCATTTGTGTAATGGACATTGGCGGACCCCTCTTGGACCGGCCCAAGCCGGTCGGCACAGTGGGACAGGAGCTGGTCAGTGGCCAGGGAGGCAGCGGTCAATCACTCAGACTCTACGGCCATATACTGGACGGGGTAAGCGATGATAAGTGGCGGTGATCCAGAGACTAAGGGTGCATCCAAAATTGCACCCTATTCCCTACATACTGCACTACTTTTGACCAGATCCCATTTAAGGGCATTTTGGACACAGCCATAAGTGACACCCGTCAATGGTAGTCTACTTAGACAATCTGCCTCGCTAGCTAACGTTGTGACGAGCGGGAGGTATAAAAACACCAATGATTGATTATGATTCTAATGGGGGACATAGTACCTCCTTGAGTTGTGTGTGCGTGTGCACGTGTCAAGTTTGTCTGTGCCTGTGCGTGTACGACTGCAAGTGTGACGGGGGGTTTTATTAGCACACTTGTCAGGCGCTAACTAGAGAGTGACTCTTCCACATTTTACAAGCCCGACCCGCCAGTGTGCAAAGCTGTGTGCAAAGCTGTGTGCAAAGCTGACATCAAGGCAAACGGTGGCTACTTTGAAGCATTTCAAATATAAAATAGAGTTGAAGTCGGAAGTTTACATACACTTAGGTTGGGGTCATTAAAACTCGTTTTTTCAACCACTCCACACATTTCTTGTTAACAAACTATAGTTTTGGCAAGTCGGGTAACACATCTACTGTGTGCATGACACAAGTCATTTTTCCAACAATTGTTTACAGACAGATGTTTTCACTTATAATTCACTGTATCACAATTCCAGTGGGTCAGAAGTTTACATACACTAAGTTGACTGTGCCTTTAAACAGCTTGGAAAAGTCCAGAAAATGATGTCATGGCTTTAGAAGCTTCTGATAGGCTAATTGACATCATTTGAGTCAATAGGAGGTGTACCTGTGGACGTATTTCAAGGCCTACCTTCAAACTCAGTGCCTCATTGCTTGACATCATGAGAAAATCAAAATAAATCAGCCAAGACCTTAAAACAATTGTAGACCTCCACAAGTCTTGTTCATCCTTGGGAGCAATTTCCAAACGCCTGAAGGTACCACGTTCATCTGTTCAAACAATAGTATGCAAGAATATACACCATGGGACCACGCAGCCGTCATACCGCTCAGGAAGGAGATGCGTTCTGTCTCCTAGAGATGAACGTACTTTGGTGTGAATAGTGTAAATCAATCAAGAACAACTGCAAAGGACCTTGTGAAGATGCTGGAGGAAACAGGTACAAAAGTATCTATATCCACAGTAAAACGAGTCCTATATCGACATAACCTGAAAGGCCGCTCAGCAAGGAAGAAGCCCTGCTCCAAAACCGCAATAAAAATGCAAGACTACGGTTTGCAGCTGCACATGGGGACAAAAATCTTACTTTTTGGAGAAATGTCCTCTGGTCTATAAGGAAAAAGGGGGAGCCTTGCAAGCCGAAGAACACCATCCCAACCGTGAAGCATGGGGGTGGCAGCATCATGTTGTGGTGGTGCTTTGCTGCAAGAGGGACTGGTGCACTTCACAAAATAGATGGCATCACGAGGAAGGAGAATTATGTGGATATATTGAAGCAACATCTCAAGACATCAGTCAGGAAGTTAAAGCTTGGTCGCAAATGGGTCTTCCAAATGGACAATGATACCAAGCATCCTTCCAAAGTTGTGGCAAAATGGCTTAAGGACAACAAAGTCAAGGTATTGGAGTGTCCAACACAAAGCCCTGACCTCAATCCCATAGAAAATATGTGGGCAGAACTGAAAAAGTGTGTGCGTGCAAGGAGGCCTACAAACCTGACTCAGTTACACCATCTCTGTCAGGAGTAATGGGCCAAAATTCACCCAACTTATAGTGGGAAGCTTGTGGAAGGCTACCAGAAACAATTTAATGGCAATGCTACCAAATACTAATTGAGTGTATGTAAACTTCTGACCCACTGGGAATGTAATGAAAGAAATAAAAGCTGAAATAAATCATTCTCTATACTATTATTCTGACATTTCACATTCTTAAAATAAAGTGGTGATCCTAACTGACCTAAGGCAGGGAATTTTTACGAGGATTAAACGTCAGGAATTGTGGAAAACTGAGCTTAAATGTATTTGGCTAAGGTGTATGTAAACTTCCGAATTCAACTTTACATTTGGATTTGTTTCACACTTTTTTGATTACTACATGATTTCATATGTTATTTCATAGTTTTAATGTCTTCACTATTATTATACAATGTAGAAAATAGTCAACTAAAGAAAAACCTTGGAATGATTAAGTAAAGGTGTTCTAAATCCTTTGACTGGTACTGTATATAAAAAGCATGAATGGATAGCGTACGATCATAGATACCATTTGGCTACATAGGCCTATAAACATTTACAATGAACGGCAAAATCACAAGAATGGATTCAGATCAAAGTCTACGTTGAGACCGAATGGAGCAAAGGTCTTTAAATGAAAGATCCAGGCAGCCTCGCGTTATAACAATAAATTGTCAAGGTTACCCCCTCCTCTAGGGAGGTTGACGTGTTCGATGCCGATATAAAAGGTAGGGACGAAATAGAGGGATTCGCTTCCAAAAAGTGGGCCGCAACTGGGTACGTCGAGTCCTTGCACCGAAAGTTGCTACGATGCTCCGAGATTCTTACTTTTAGTTTGGGCTTCGTTTTACCCACATCATTTTTTTACCACAAGGAAAAATGAGAAGATAAGTAACATTTTCCTTGTTTGAGGGTGTTTGAAGGATCTCCATTTGTAAGTGCCATTGCCTCGAATGCAGCCAATATTAAAATTGGCAATACTTAAGTTTTGTCAATTAGGCTGTGGCGATAAAAGGATCTCTTTGCGCTGCTGGGTTACTGTACCCAGTACTGCCCTGTCTGTGGGGAGGCTCAGCAATGGCCTATTGCCATGAGCCAGAGAACAGGTCTCAGACCAGTGAGCTGGAAAGAGGAGTCGGGGGTAGAGAGAGGGTGGGAATGGGACAGGAGAGAGGTGTCTGAAAGAGAGCGGTGCCTGAGGGCATAGAGTGAGAGAGCAAGAGGATGACAGGGACAGAGAGTGTGTCTGTGAGAGAGGGAGAGAGAGGGAGTGACTGAGTCAGCCTGTGAATGGGTGTGTCTGCCTCTGTGAGGTCAGTGTGGTTCTGTCTCCTGCCTGCAGCTTCTGCAGCATTGCCTCAGCACACAGCACAGCAAGGCTAATTCAATTGTAGAGTCTGGACACTCCACTCTTCCGCCTGTGTGCACACACATGCACATGCTCATGCTCATTATGTCCGTTTGTGTGTGTGTGTGTGTGTGTGTGTGTGTGTGTGTGTGTGTGTGTGTGTGTGTGTGTGTGCTGTGTGTGTGTGTGTGTGTGCTCGCGCAGCCAGGGAGTGCACAGCGAGGGTCTCTCCACCCCTCACCCCCGCCGACCCCACCCCTCACTTCAAAAGTCCAACATTCCAGCCCCCCAGACAAAAGGCAGGAATATGAAAAGACGGGGCACGCCAAAAAGAGAAAAGGAGGGGTTCTGTGTCTTTCAGCCTCTTAGGCTGGAAAGTGATAGAGGAAGGGCATGGAGTCCGCTTCCCAAATGGCACCCTATCTACTATGTAGTGCACTATATTTGCCCCGGGTCCAGTTTTCTGTCAGACTCTATTGAGGCTGTAAGTATGGAATAGGGTGCCGTTTGGGATGCACCCAGAGAGAGCCATGGTCCATTCTATTATTACTGTAAACACAATGGCCACATAGCGGCATGGCGGAGGGGGAGCGTCCCCCCAGTTTCCAGTCAGCCTCTATTGACAGAGCCATAAATCACGGCAAAGTTAAGTGAATTAATGCAGCAGGGAGCTGTGGCTTTAACAATGTTTATGTAGTATCAGCTTACCATCTCTCTCTCTCTCTCTCTCTCTCTCTCTCCGATAGCTGTACGATCCCTGCTTCTCCCCCTGCCCTCTCTCTCCCTCTCTTTCTTTCTCTCTCTCGCACTAAGTTTACCATCTCTCTTTCTTAGTTAACCATCTCTCTTTCTTCGTTAACCATCTCTCTTTATCCTACTGTCTCTGTAATTGCTGTACGTTCTCTCTCTCTCTCTCTCTCTCTCTCTCTCTCTCTCTCTCTCTCTCTCACTCTGATATGGGCAGAGTGGCAGAGAGAGCGAGTCTTATTAAGAGACCCAGCAGTAATACATCACAGGCTTAAAGACCCCCTCTCTCTCCCCCGCCGTTGCACGTCCCAGCCAGGCATTATACTAATAACCAATAACTGAATATTACCTCTATTAAGAGCAGCCTAATTAGATTGTGCTGGTTACAATTAAATACTTAATAAGCCTCGATCCATTACAGCACTGTCAGTTATACCACGGGATCCGGGTGGAGGACAGGTGCAGACCTGTGCCAGTCGATTAATTGAGCCCGCGTGCACACTTGCATTGAATCTCACACACACACGCAGATCAACACACACACACACAAACCTTACATGCGGTCACACTCTCACAGACACACGCAGGATTCACACACACACACAAACACACATGCTTGCGTTCACTCTCACACCGACTCTCACTCACATGCAAACGTCTCACACACACACACACACACACACACACACACACACACACACACACACACACACACACACACACACACACGTGTTCATGCACACTCATGCTCACACACACACAGATTTGGAAGTTAAGAGGATGGAAATGTTTAATTGTGTCATCGGTGACACAACACCTCCAGACTCCAGACTCACCTCCAGACTCATTGCTCTCGACACTTCTGTTGTGACACAGTGCAAAGTCAAATGTCATCAGCGGACATCACAAATGTCACTAAGTGTCATTGCCTAATTACAATGACTGTATACCAATTTGTGACAAATATCATGTTTAGGAGTGTCAAGTAAACGGTTACCACATTTTCCCCTTGTGCGAGAGTGAAGGAATGCGGGCCAAAGTATGCCTTTGGTTGAATCATGGAGGGCCCGCCTCCCTTTTGATAGACAGTGAGGGGCATTGTGGTCCATAGACGTCTTGTCATCTGCACCGTGGGCCGCCTGCCCTCTGTCACCACCACGTCAAAAAGGCCTGTCACACACACACACACACACGCACAGCCCAGCTTGTGTTTGTGCCTTGGCGTTTTGTTTGTTTGTTTGGGAATTACTGGGTGTGATTATGTGGGTGTGTCTGGATGTGAGTGTGTTGATGTGCGGAACATGTATGGTATTAAGTGACATTCTAAATGGTGTGTGACAAACTGTGGTGCATGGCGCCCCACCGTGATAGATGATGTCACCTTCTCCCCTCCATCCTCCCATCTCTCTAGCCTACTCCCAAACCAGACTCTCTCTCTCTCTCTCTCTCTCTTATTGACTGACATGACAAACTTGCTCCCTCCCCCCCACCTCTCCGCCCACAGCGAGTCCCCACGCCACGCCGTCGAGCCTCCACTTCCCCACGTCGCCCATCATCCAGCAGCCCGGCTCCTACTTCTCCCACCCGGCCATCCGTTACCACCCCCAGGAGAGCCTCAAGGAGTTTGTCCAACTTGTCTGCCCCGACTCTGGCCAGCAGGGAGGACAGGTGGGCTTCCTTAACGTAAGAACAAGGAGCCTTCTACAGTACATACATACCACAAACACCTAGGCTGTGTCCCAAATGGCACCTTATTCCCTATACCAGGGGTAGGCAACCCTGGCCCTGGAGGGGCCGCGGGCACTTCGTTTTTTTTTATTGAACCGACCTGGAAGACCAGGTGTGTTGAATTTAGGCAAATCACTGAACTGATCAGTTAGCTCAGTTGGTCAGGTGTGGTGTCTAGTTGGAACACAATCCTGCAGTACCTGCGGCACTCCAGGAACAGGGTTAGCTACCCCAGCCCTAAATAGTGCACTAATTTTGACCAGGGCCCATAGGGATTAGGGTGTCATTTGGGATGCGTTACTTGTTCGATGCCTCTTGCTTCTTTTTTTTGGATTCTTCTGTTTAAATTCTTCTGTCATTTTCTTTCTCCCTCTATAGTGCTCTACATTCATGCTGGTCCATTCACACACACACACACACATATATATATATACACTAATGGGGGATTTTTTTCTCTGTTAGAAGTATGCAGAAATACCATGGGGGAAATACTGTACAAGTGGTCGAAGAGAGAGCACTGCAGTGGAGGTGTGTGTGTGCGTGCGTATGCCTGTATGTGTGTATATGTACTTGCGTGGGGATGCGTTTGTGTGGGTGTGTGTGTGTGTGTGTCTGTATCTGGGGGGGTTTGACTCGATGTCTGCAGTTAGATAGTTGATATATTTCTGTCTAGACACTGAATCAATACCCAGACCAGTTTCCCCATGCACACTTTTCATTCGCCCATTTAATCTGAATCCATCTCTCCGTGTACTCCTGCCCACAATACACACACACACTGCGAGACACACACACACACACACACACACACACACACACACAGAGAGAGAGAGAGAGAGAGAGAGAACAGCATTGTGTGTGCTTAGTGAGGTTTAGTGAGCCGTGACGACAATCTCAGTACATGA